>NC_057807.1:193960822-193979729 GCF_018294505.1 Triticum aestivum
GCCCCCGGTGTCTATATAAACCGGAGGGTTTACACTTTTAGGGTTTAGCCACAACAATCATAACCTCATTGGCTAGACTTCTGGGGTTTAGCCATTACGATGTCGTGGTAGATCAACTCTTGTAATACTCATATTCATCAAGATTAATCAAGCAAGAACTAGGGTATTACCTCCGTAGAGAGGGCCCGAACCTGGGTAAACATTGTGTCCCCCACCTCCTGTTACCATTAGCCTTAGACACACAGTTCGGGACCCCCTACCCGAGATCGGCCGGTTTTGACACCGATTGGTGCTTTCATTGAGAGTTTCGCTGTGTCATCGAAGATAGGCTTGATGGCTCCATCAATCATCTACAACAATGCAGTCCAGGGAGAGATCTTCCTCCCTAGATAGATCTTCGTATTCGGCGGCTTCGCACTGCGGGCCAACTCGTTTGGTCATCCAGAGCAGATCGATAGCTACGCCCCTGTGTTGGGGAACGTAGTAATTTCAAAAAAATTCCTACGCACACGCAAGAACATGGTGATGCATAGCAACGAGAGGGGAGAGTGTTGTCCACGTACCCTCGTAGACCGAAAGCGGAAGCGTTAGAACAACGCGGTTGATGTAGTCGTATGTCTTCACGATCCGACCGATCCAAGTACCGAATGTATGACACCTCCGAGTTCAGCACACGTTCAGCTCGATGACGATCCCTGCACTCCGATCTAGCAGGGTGTCGGGGATGAGTTCCGTCAGCACGACGACGTGGTGACGGTGATGATGTTCTACCGACGCACGGCTTCGCCTAAGCACCACAACGATATGACCGAGGTGGAATATGGTGGAGGGGGGCACCGCACACGTCTAAAGAATGATCATGAAGACCAACTTATGTCTCATCGGGTGCCCCCTCCTCTGTATATAAAGGGGGCGAGGAGGAGGGGGGCGGCCAAGGGGGTGGCGCGCCCTAGGAGGGGGTAACCTACTCCAAGTAGGTTTGCCCCTCCCTTTCCTAGTCCAAGAAGGAGGGTGAAGGAAGGAGTGGGAGAGGGGAAAGGCCTCAAGGGGAGGGGGCGCGCCTCTTGCCCTGTCCGGCCCCTCTCTCTCCACTAGGGCCCAACAAGGCCCATTAGTTCCCGGGGGGGTTCTGGTAACCCCGGTACTCCGATATATATCCGATAACCCCCGGAACTATTCCGGTGTCCGAATATAGTTGTCCAATATATCAATTTTTATGTCTCAACCATTTCCAGACTCCTCGTCATGTCCGTGGTCACATCCGGGACTCTGAACAACCTTCTGTACATCAAAAACTATAAACTCATAATATAACGGTCATAGTAACATTAAGCGTGCGGACCCTACGGGTTCGAGAACTATGTAGACATGACCTAGAACTATTTCCGGTCAATAACCAATAGCGGAACCTGGATGCTCATATTGGCTCATACATACTCTACGAAGATCTTTACCGGTCAAACCCCATGACAACATACGTTGTTCCCTTTGTCATCGGTATGTTACTTGCCTGAGATTCGATCATCGGTATCCAATACCTAGTTCAATCTCGTTACCAACAAGTCTCTTTGCTTGTTACGTAATGCATCATTCCGTAACTAACTCATTAGCTACATTGCTTGCAAGGCTAATAGTGATGTACATTACCGAGAGGGCCCAGAGATACCTCTCCGACAATCGGAGTGACAAATCCTAATCTCGAAACACGTCAACTCAACAAGTACCTTTGGAGACACCTGTAGAGCACCTTTATAATCACCCAGTTACGTTGTGACGTTTGGTAGCACACAAAGTGTTTCTCCAGTAAACGGGAGTTACATAATCTCATAGTCATAGGAACATGTATAAGTCATGAAGAAAGCAATAGCAACATACTAAACGATCAAGTGCTAAGCTAACAGAATGGGTCAGGTCAATCACATCATTCTCCTAATGATGTGATCCTGTTAATCAAACGACAACTCATGTCTATGGTTAGGAAACTTAACCATCTTTGATTTACGAGCTAGTCAAGTAGAGGCATACTAGTGACACTATGTTTGTCTATGTATTCACACATGTATTATGTTTCCGGGTAATACAATTCTAGCATGAATAATAAACATTTTTCATGATATGAGGAAATAAATAATAACTTTATTATTGCCTCTAGGGCATATTTCCCTCAGTCTCCCACATGCACTAGAGTCAATAATCTAGATTACACAGTAATGATTCTAACACCCATGGAGTCTTGGTGCTAATCATGTTTTGCTCGTGGAAGAGGCTTAGTCAACGGGTCTGCAACATTCACATCCATATGTATCTTGCAAATCTCTATGTCTCCCACCTGGACTTGGTCCCGGATGGAATTGAAGCGTCTCTTGATGTGCTTGGTCCTCTTGTGAAATCTGGATTCCTTTTCCAAGGCAATTGCACCAGTATTGTCACAGAAGATCTTCATTGGTCCCGATGCACTAGGTATGACACCTAGATCGGAAATGAACTCCTTCATCCAGACTCCTTCATTTGCTGCTTCCGAAGCAGCAATGTACTCGGCTTCGCATGTAGATCCCGCTACGACGCTTTGTTTAGAACTGCACCAACTTACAGCTCCACCGTTTAATAAAAACACGTATCCGGTGTGCGATTTAGAATCGTCTAGATCAGTGTCAAAGCTTGCATCGACGTAACCATTTACGACTAGATTTTTGTCACCTCCATAAACGAGAAACATATCCTTAGTCCTTTTCAGGTATTTCAGGATGTTCTTGACCGCTGTCCAGTGATCCACTCCTGGATTACTTTGGTACCTCCCTGCTAAACTAATAGCAAGGTACACATCAGGTCTGGTACACAGCATTGCATACATGATAGAGCCTATGGCGGAAGCATAGGGAACTCCTTTCATTTTCTCTCTATCTTCTGCAGTGGTCAGGCATTGAGTCTGACTCAACTTCACACCTTTAATACATGCAAGAATCCTTTCTTTGCCTGTTCCATTTTGAACTTTTTCAAAACTTTATCAAGTAATGTGCTTTGTGAAAGTCCAATCAAGCGTCTTGATCTATCTCTATAGATTTTGATGCCCAATATGTAAACAGCTTCACCGAGGTCTTTCATTGAAAAACTTTTATTCAAGTATCCCTTTATGCTATCCAGAAATTCTATATCATTTCCAATTAACAATATGTCATCTACATATAATATCAAAAATGCTATAGAGCTCCCACTCACTTTCTTGTAAATACAGGCTTCTCCAAAAGTCTGTATAAAACCATATGCTTTGATCACACTATCAAAACGTTTATTCCAACTCCGAGATGCTTGCACCAGTCAATAGATGGATCGCTGGAGCTAGCACACTTTGTCAGCACCTTTTGGATTGACAAAACCTTCCGGCTGCATCATATACAACTCTTCTTCCAGAAAACCATTCAGGAATGCAGTTTTTACATCCATTTGCCAAATTTCATAATCATAAAATGCGGCAATTGCTAACATGATTCGGACAGACTTAAGCATCGCTATGGGTGAGAAATTCTCATCGTAGTCAACCCCTTGAACTTGTCGAAAACCTTTCGCAACAAGTCGAGCTTTGTAGACAGTAATATTACCATCATCGTTAGTCTTCTTCTTAAAAATCTATTTATTCTCGATGGCTTGCTGATCGTCGGGAAAGTCAACCAAAGTCCACACTTTGTTCTCATACATGGATCCCATCTCAGATTTCATTGCTTCAAGCCATTTTGCGGAATCTGGGCTCATCATCGCTTCCTCATAGTTCGTAGGTTCGCCATGGTCAAGTAACATGACCTCCAAAATAGGATTACCGTACCACTCTGGTGCAGATCTTACTCTGGTTGACCTATGAGGTTCTGTAGTAACTTGTTCTGAAGTTTCATGATCATCATCATTAGCTTCCTCACTTATTGGTGTAGTCGTCATAGGAACTGGTCTCTGTGATGAACTATTTTCCAATAAAGGAGCAGGTACAGTTACGTCATCAAGTTTTACTTTCCTCCCACTCACTTCTTTCGAGAGAAACTCCTTCTCTAAAAAGGATCCAGTCTTTGCAACAAATGTCTTGCCTTCAGATCTGTGATAGAAGGTGTACCCAACAGTTTCCTTTGGGTATCCTATGAAGACACATTTCTCCGATTTGGGTTCGAGCTTATCCAGTTGAAGCTTTTTCACATAAGCATCGCAGCCCCAAACTTTAAGAAACGACAACTTTGGTTTCTTGCCAAACCACAGTTCATAAGGCGTCGTCTTAACGGATTATGATGGTGCCCTATTTAAGGCGAATGCGGCCGTCTCTAAAGCACCATATCTAGTAAAGTACGATTACGACGTTCGGACACACCATTACGTTGTGGTGTTCCGGGTGGCGTGAGTTGCGAAACTATTCCGCATTGCTTCAAATGTAAACCAAACTCGTAACTCAAATATTCTCCTCCACGATCAGATCGTAGAAACTTTATTTTCTTGTTACGATGATTTTCAACTTCACTCTGAAATTCTTTGAACTTTTCAAATGTTTCAGACTTATGTTTCATTAAGTAGATATACCCATATCTGCTCAAATCATCAGTGAAGGTGAGGAAATAACGATATCTGCCATGAGCCTCAACATTCATTGGACCACATACATCAGTATGTATGAATTCCAACAAATCAGTTGCTCTCTCCATAGTACCGGAGAACGGTGTTTTAGTCATCTTGCCCATGAGGCATGGTTCACAAGTACTAAGTTATTCATAATCAAGTGATTCCAAAAGTCTATCAGTATGGAGTTTCTTCATGTGCTTTACACCAATATGACCTAAACGGCAGTGCCACAAATAAGTTGCACTATCATTATCAACTCTGCATCTTTTGGCTTCAACATTACGAATATGCGTATCACTACTATCGAGATTCATCAAAAATAGACCACTCTTTAAAGGTGCATGACCATAAAAGATATTACTCATATAAATAGAACAACCATTATTCTCGGATTTAAATGAATAACCGTCTTGCGTCAAACAAGATCCAGATATAATGTTCATGCTCAACGCTGGCACCAAATAACAATTATTTAGGTCTAAAACTAATCCCGAAGGTAGATGTAGAGGTAGCATGCTGACGACGATAACATCGACTTTGGAACCATTTCCCACACGCATCGTCACCTCGTCCTTAGCCAGTGTCCGCTTAATCTGTAGTCCCTATTTCGAGTTGCAAATATTAGCAACAGAACGAGTATCAAATACCCAGGTGCTACAGCGAGCTCTGGTAAGGTACACATCAATAACATGTATATCACATATACCTTTATTCACCTTGCCATCCTTCTTATCCGCCAAATACTTGGGGCAGTTCCGCTTCCAGTGACCAATCTGCTTGCAGTAGAAGCACTCAGTCTCAGGCTTAGATCCAGACCTGGGTTTCTTCTCCTGAGCAGCAACTTGTTTGCTGTTCTTCTTGAAGTTCCCCTTCTTTTTCCCTTTGCCTTTTTTCTTGAAATTGGTGGTCTTATTGACCATCAACACTTGATGCTCCTTCTTGATTTCTACCTCCGCAGCTTTTAGCATTGCGAAGAGCTCGGAAATTGTCTTTTCCATCCCTTGCATATTATAGTTCATCACGAAGCTCTTGTAGCTTGGTGGCAGTGATTGAAGAATTCTATCAATGACGCTATCATCCGGAAGATTAACTCCCAGTTGAATCAAGTGATTGTTATACCCAGACATTCTGAGTATATGTTCACTAAGAGAACTATTCTCCTCCATCTTGCAGCTATAGAACTTATTGGAGACTTCATATCTCTCAATCTGGGCATTTGCTTGAAATATTAACTTCAACTCCTGGAATATCTCATATGCTCCATGACGTTCAAAACGTCGTTGAAGTCCCGGTTCTAAGCCGTAAAGCATGGCACACTGAACTATCGAGTAGTCATCATCTTTGCTCTGCCAGACGTTCACAACATCTGGTGTTGCACCTGCAGCAGGTTTGGCAACCAGCGGTGCTTCCAGGACGTAATTCTTCTGTTCAGCAATGAGGATAATCCTCAAGTTACGGACCTAGTCCGTGTAATTGCTACCATCATCTTTCAACTTTGCTTTCTCAAGGAACGCATTAAAATTCAACGGAACAACAGCACGAGCCATCTATCTACAACAAACATAGAAAAGCAAAATACTATCAGGTACTAAGTTCATGATAAATTTAAGTTCAATTAATCATATTACTTAAGAACTCCCACTTAGATAGACATCTCTCTAATCATCTAAGTGATCACGTGATCCAAATCAACTAAACCATAACCGATCATCACGTGAAATGGAGTAGTTTTCAATGGTGAACATCACTATGTTGATCATATCTACTATATGATTCACGCTTGACCTTTTGGTCTCAGTGTTCCGAGGCCATATCTGCATATGCTAGGCTCGTCAAGTTTAACCTGAGTATTCTGCGTGTGCAAAACTGGCTTGCACCCGTTGTAGATGGACGTAGAGCTTATCACACCCGATCATCACGTGGTGTCTGGGCACGACGAACTTTGGCAACGGTGCATACTCAGGGAGAACACTTTTATCTTGAAATTTAGTGAGAGATCATCTTATAATGCTATCGTCAATCAAAGCAAGATAAGATGCATAAAAGATAAACATCACATGCAATCAAATATAAGTGATATGATATGGCCATCATCATCTTGTGCTTGTGATCTCCATCTCCGAAGCACCGTCATGATCACCACCATCACCGGTGCGACACCTTGATCTCCATCGTAGCATCGTTGTCGTCTCACCAACTATTGCTTCTACGACTATTGCTACCGCTTAGTGATAAAGTAAAGAAATTACAGGGCGATTGCATTTCATACAATAAAGCGACAACCATATGGCTCCTGCCAGTTGCCGATAACTCGGTTACAAAACATGATCATCTCATACAATAAAATACAGCATCACGTCTTGACCATATCACATCACAACATGCCCTGCAAAAACAAGTTAGATGTCCTCTACTTTGTTGTTGCAAATTTTAAGTGGCTGCTACGGGCTGAGCAAGAACCGTTCTTACCTATGCATCAAAACCACAACGATAGTTCGTCAAGTTAGTGCTGTTGTAACCTTCACAAGGACCGGGCGTAGCCACACTCGGTTCAACTAAAGTTGGAGAAATAGACACCCGCTAGTCACCTGTGTGCAAAGCACGGCGGTAAAATCAGTCTCGTGTAAGCGTACGCGTAATGTCGGTCCGGGCCGCTTCATCCAACAATACTGCTGAACCAAAGTATGACATGCTGGTAAGCAGTATGACTTGTATCGCCCACAACTCACTTATGTTCTACTCGTGCATATAACATCAACGCATAAAACTTGGCTCTGATACCACTATTGGGGAACGTAGTAATTTCAAAAAAAATCCTACACACACGCAAGATCATGGTGATGCATAGCAACGAGAGGGGAGAGTGTTGTCCACATACCCTCGTAGACCGAAAGCGGAAGCGTTAGAACAACGCGGTTGATGTAGTCATACGTCTTCACGATCCGACCGATCCAAGTACAGAACGTACGGCACCTCCGAGTTCAGCACACGTTTAGCTCGATGACGATCCCCGGACTCCGGTCCAGTAGGGTGTCGGGGATGAGTTCCGTCAGCACGACAGCGTGGTGATGGTGATGATGTTCTACGAACGCAGGGCTTCGCCTAAGCAACGCAATGATATGACTGAGGTGGAATATGGTGGAGGGGGGTACCGCACACGGCTAAGGAACGATCACGAAGATCAACTTATGTCTCATGGGGTGCCCCCCTCCTCCGTATATAAAGGGGGGGAGGAGGAGGGGGCCGTCCAAGGGGGTGGCGCGCCCTAGGAGGGGGAAACCTACTCCAAGTAGGTTTGCCACTCCCTTTCCTAGTCCAAGAAGGAGGGGGAAGGAAGGAGTGGGAGAGGGGAAAGGCAAGGGCGGCGCCGCCCCCCCTTCCTTGTCCTATTCGGACTCAAGGGGACGGGCGCGCCTCTTGCCCTGGCCGCCCCCTCTCTCTCTCCACTAGGGCCCAACAAGGCCCATTAGTTCCCGGGGGGTTCCGGTAACCCCCGGTACTCTGATATATATCCGATAACCAACGGAACTATTCCGGTGTCCGAATATAGTCGTCCAATATATCAATCTTTATGTCTCGACCATTTCGAGACTCCTTGTCATGTCCGTGATCACATTTGGGACTCCGAACAACCTTCGGTACATCAAAAACTATAAACTCATAATATAACTGTCATCGTAACGTTAAGCGTGCGGACCCTACGGGTTCGAGAACTATGTAGACATGACCTAGAACTGTTTCCGATCAATAACCAATAGAGGAACCTGGATGCTCATATTGGCTCCTACATATTCTATGAAGATCTTTATCGGTGAAATCGCATAACAACATACGTTGTTCCCTTTGTCATCGGTATGTTACTTGCCCGAGATTCGATCGTCGGTATCCAATACCTAGTTCAATCTCGTTACCAACAAGTCTCTTTACTCGTTACGTAATGCATCATTCCGTAACTAACTCATTAGATACATTGATTGCAAGGCTTATAGTGATGTACATTACCGAGAGGGCCCAGAGATACCTCTCCGACAATTGGAGTGACAAATCCTAATCTCGGAATACGTCAACTCAACAAGTACCTTTGGAGACACCTGTAGAGCACCTTTATAATCACCCTGTTACGTTGTGACGTTTGGTAGCACACAAAGTGTTTCTCCGGTAAACGGGAGTTACATAACCTCATAGTCATAGGAACATGTATAAGTCATGAAGAAAGCAATAGCAACATACTAAACGATCAAGTGCTAAGCTAATAGAATGGGTCAGGTCAATCACATCATTCTCCTAATGATGTGATCCCGTTAATCAAATGACCACTCATGTCTATGGTTAGGAAACTTAACCATCTTTGATTTACGAGCTAATCAAGTAGAGGCATACTAGTGACACTATGTTTGTCTATGTATTCACACATGTATTATGTTTCCGGGTAATACAATTCTAGCATGAATAATAAACATTTATCATGATATGAGGAAATAAATAATAACTTTATTATTGCCTCTAGGGCATATTTCCTTCACCCTGGCCATGAGGTCAGATTTGGAAGCCTGAATTTTGTGTCCGATATCCGCGGAGACTTGATCTTCGATAGATTCGAGCCCATGACGGTTGTCCCTGGCCACCATGATGAACATGACTTAGATCTGTCATTTGGCCGCGCATAGGACATAGCGCCTGTGAGCGCCCTGGCCCTAGAGTTGGAGCGGACTGCGTCGCCCGAAGACGGGAAGCTTAGCCTGTGTTACCGGAACCTTGGACTCGTCTCCGGCCATGGGTTCCGGACCGCGCGCATCCGCGTCCATCGAACCTGATTGGGCACCAGTCTTGGAGTCTAGCTCCGCGGACATCTTTCAGCACTCGCCTTTTGGTGATGTCTTAAACTCATTGAAGTCCCTCTCCTTGTCAGGGGACTCGCGGCTGAACTATGTCCGGCTCGAATGGGAAGTGGACAACGAAGAACTTAGGTCCCCACCCACCACTCACTTTATAGCCATTGTCGAGGACTTAACTGATGCACTCGATTACAGCTCCGAAGACATCGACGGTATGGACGACGATGCCGGAGAGGAGCACAGACAAAAACCACCACCTTTAGGGCAGTGGACAGCTACATCGTCATACGATATATACATGGTGGACACACCAAAGGAGAATGAGGCCGACAGTGATAACAACATGCCTGTCGATGAACCTCCTAAACGGTGGCGTCCCAAGCGCCGACCTCGATCTGGCAAAAGGAAAAACAACAACATTGTCACGAACGGTGACGGTAATCTGAACCAGGCCAAGGACCCCACAGACCCAGTGTTGGAGAAGGGCGTGCGAGAGGACGGCGGACACAGTCCGGAGATGTTATCCGACCATAGCGGCACCGAAGATAGCAGCTACCAACCTGTCTCTGAAGAGGAGATGAGCCTGGGCGACGACCAGTTCGTCATCCCAGAAGAACCATTAGAACAAGGACGCCTCCATCAAAGGCTTATCGCCACGGCAAGGAGCCTGGAGAAGCAGAAGCAGCAGCTTAAAGCCGCACATGATACGCTCAACGACAGATGGAACGAAGTGCTAGAGGCTGAGGAAAAATATGCCGGTAATGGCCAAACAAAGAGCTATCCTGAACGTAAGTTGCTGCATGAACTCGACGATGAGGCTATTGCGCCTATACTACCGAAAAACAATACGGCTGACAGGCCGGACCGACCACCTCGTGGTCGCGACAAAGCGGCTAGCAATGCCATACACAAGCCCACTCCCCGTCGCTGCAAAGGAAGGAAGGCTGCGGCCCAGGACCAGAAATACGATCAACATGAGGACCTGGACAAAAAAGCTGGCAAAACCAGGTCCATCTATGGATCCAGGGAACGTGCTCCTACATAGGATCATGATTATCAAACAAAACATGACGGCCATTTACTAGCTTGGAACCAATACCGAACACTACAACCGTCGGACCCAATCCACGACACAACCAGATACAGGGGTGCCACACACCCCCTGTACTTCACCGATGAGGTGCTGGAACACGATTTTCCAGAAGGGTTCAAACCCGTAAACATCAAGGCATATGATGGAACGATGGACCCCACGGTTTGGATAGAAGACTTTATTCTTCGTATCCACATGGCTCGCGGAGATGATCTCCACGCCATTAAATATTTACCCCTCAAGCTAAAAGGACCAGCTCGGCACTGGCTAAAAAGCCTCCCTGAAAATTCCATCGGAAGTTGGGAGGAACTTGAGGACGCTTTTCAGGGCAATTTCCAAGGGACCTATGTCCGGCCCCCGGATGTAGACGATCTAAGTCACATAATCCAACAACCTGGAGAATCAGCCCGTAAGCTTTGGAACTAGTTTCTCACTAAGAAGAATCAAATTGTTGACTGTCCAGACACTGAAGCCTTAGCGGCCTTCAAACATAGTGTCTGGGACGAATGGCTAGCCAGACACCTCGGCCAGGAAAAGCCAAGGACAAGAGCCGCCTTAACTACACTCATGACCCGCTTTTGCGCGGGCGAAGATAGCTTGTTAGCCCGTAGCAGCACCAGTGATCCTGGCACATCTAAGGTCAGGGATGGCAATGGAAAACCACGACGCAATAGAAAGAAACGTCAGAACAATGAAGAAAGCCCAGACAATACAGTGGTAAATGCCGGATTCAGGGGCTCCAGACCCGGTCAACGGAAGAAGCCATTTAAAGGAAGCAAGGACAATCCATCCAACCTGGACAAAATCCTAGACAGGCCCTGCCAAATCCACAACACTCCTGATAAGCCTGCTAATCATACCAACGAAGAATGTTGGGTCTTCAAGCAAGCCGGCAAACTCAACGCCGAACACAAAGGGAAGGGACCTCAGAGCGAAGACGAGGATGAACCTCGCCACCCGAACATGGGGGGACAAAAGAAATTTCCAAAGTGGGAGCGCAAACACGCACTCCGAGATTTTTATGCCATTGAGCTTGTTGCCCCCAAATTCAACCCATGGTCGGCCTGTCCGATCACCTTTGATCGCAGGGATCATCCGACTAGTATCCATCACGGGGGCTCGGCTGTCCTAGTGCTCGACCCCATAATCGATGGATACCACCTCACTCGAGTCCTCATGGACGGCGGCAACAGTCTCAATCTGATATATCAGGACATTGTCTGCAAGATGGGGATAGACCCGTCAAGAATCAAGCCAAGCAGCACTACCTTTCAAGGAGTTATACCGGCGTGGAAGCCCGCTGCACGGGCTCTCTAACAGTTGATGTTGTGTTCGGCTCCCCCAACAACTTTCGAAGCGAAGAACTAATCTTCAACATTGCTCCGTTCCGAAGTGGCTATCATGCACTACTCGGAAGAACGGCCTTGGCCCATTTTAATGTAGTCCCACATTATGCTTATCTAAAACTCAAAATGCCTGGACCACGTGGCGTCATCATGGTCAGCGAAAATACGGAGCGCTCTCTTCGTACAAAAGAATACACCGCGACTCTAGCAGTCGAAGCACAAAACGGCTAATTCAAGCCGAGCAGCTCATCGGTCTTTAAGACCGCAGACACATCTAAACGTGTTCGGCGCACACCTCAGTGCGGCAGCTCAGATAAACCTGAGCTCGATTACCAGCTACGCCCCCATCGACCGCCGCACAAGGAGACTACACATGTGCCACGTACACATAAATTTACACCCAAAACTCCTTGGGTGGCGACGGGGGCACACTGCACACAAAAATTCCATAGTTCGGCTCGACCCTATTCGGACTCCAGAAGCTATATTTCACGGTTCATTAAAACGAACCAGCTTTACTTACGGCCACACCAGATTCTTTCACCTGGTTTTTTCCTTTCTACAGATGGCCATCATACTATACTCTTCAAGGACACTTCACAACGGAGACAAAGGCGCAGACGTGCAGCAGGGCCCCGTATTAAGGTTTCTTTTTTAAATTAAGACCCTGTGTAAACCTTTTTTATCTCTTTTTGTTTTATACTTTCCTGGCATGTCAAATGTCCAAGGGAGATATCGACATTATCTGTAAATATACGGTTCGCCGTACTAAAGTGGATGGTATGGAAGCAGCTTGGTTTGTATTGTGTTTTGAGATTTTATGCTCTCACCACCTGTGCTTTTTCCCCACGTCGGATTGCCACACGTGCCTTGAGACCATGGGTCTATCACCAAGGGCTGCACTCAGCCCGGTGTATATTGTAAAAGTCCGAACACCTATAGGGAGTGTTTGGCGTCACGAGTTTGGCCTTATATATATGCATCAGCTCCAAGTCATGTCTTTGGTCAATAGTTGGGTTGCCCGGCTCCTGTGCTTACTACCTTACATTCCACTATATCGGCTAGGGTAGTAAAGGGAGAACTACGGCGATTGTGTCTCGGCTAGCCCGGACGAGCACCTCAGTAAAGAAAGCCGAAAACTCACTGTTATGATGTGGCGAGAGCTGGTCAACCACTCGATGACTCATCGGAATCTTCGCGATTCCCTCCGCATTAAACGAAGGTCCATTATTCTGGTCATGTATGTAATCGCACCATATTCGGATAACCGCGGACATACCAGGGGCTATATAGTAGCCCCACAGTCAAACTCCTCTGGCTAAGTGAAAGTGTTAAATCCTTATAGTCTGATTTCCTAGTTCGCCGCACTAACACCTCCTTAACGGACCAAGACATTGGGTCAAGTGTGATCAAGTGCTTTTCCGAATACCCGCGCGTTATACGCGAGGGGGCTGAAGCCGACGACTACAAACTTTCAGATTGTATATATAAAAGACGGCCGCACAGGAGGCACCAAAACTTTTCGGGCAAAAAGTATAAAAACATAGCCTTAAATATATCATAATATTGTTATTACAATTTTGATACACTTCACTTGAACATAACATTTTTCGAGCACTGACCCTCTATCAAGCGGGCACCCTCTAGGACATCTTCAAAATAATGCTCTGGCATGTTAAGGTCCTTGCCTTCGGGTGGACTCTGCGCTGCAATATGGGTGGCCTTCATCTTCGCCCAGTACATCTTGACACGGGCAAGGGCCATCCGTGCACCTTCAATGCACGTTGACTGCTTCACAGCATCGATACGCGGCACCGCATTACCAAGTTGTAACACCAAACCGAAATAACTATTCGGAATAGGTCCAGTTGGCCATAGCCGGGCTAGGACGTCCTTCATGGTAGTGCCGGTCATCTTGTGGAGCTCAGCACACTGGGCCATCTGTTTGTTCAGCAGTGGATACTTTGGCGTGTCAAATTGCGACCAAAATAGTTTTTCCATTGCATATCCGTCTTGTGCGTGGAAAAACTGATTCGCATCGGCAGCACTCTTCGGAAGGTCCATAAAGGCGTCTGGAGAACTCCACAGTTGATTAGGCGGCGCATACTTCGGATCGCCAAACTTAGTTTTTAATAAAAAGGGCTTACCAGCCGCGATCTCCCCAGCTTGTCGGATCTCCTCCCGAGCTGCTCTAGACTCAGACCGAGCTTCGTTCGCCTCTTGTAAGGCCTTGTCAAGATCGGCCGTTTTGGCTTCGTTCTATTTTTCAAGAACTTGGCATCGGCTAGTGGCATTATTCAGTTCAAGTGCCATATAGGATATCCTCTCCTCGCACTGGCGCCGAGCAGTCTGCTCAACCTTTAATTCGGCGGCTACCTTTTCGGCAGCCGCATTACTCATCCTGGCTTGCTACTTGGCCCGGGCAAGTTCGGCCCAAAGGGTCTCAACTGCGGCAGCACTATCTGCAGTCATGCATATACAAAATTTCAGTATCACGCTCATTTCACAACACTAGCATATACTTAGTGCCCCAGAGACATACCTTGCACCTCTTCGAGCCGCTTGTTAATAAGTGTGATGTCATCATCCGCTACATCAACCTTCTGCTTCAGATGTGCTACCTCTGTAGCCCGAGCAGTCGCCACGGATGTAACAACCTGTGTTTCAACTAGTCAGATCATTTCCTGGGCATATACACTACAGGAATCTGCTACTTTGCCATCTGCCACGGCGGACGGCAAAGGCATGGATGGCGGACGGCAAAGACCTTTGCCGTCAGCCGCGGACGGCAAAATGTGACGGCAAAGTAGGGGACGGCTAAGAGCTGCGTTGCCGTCCGCTTCGGGCAGCTGACGGCAAAGGGTCCTTGGCCATCAGCAGCGGACGGCAAAGAAGATGGACGGCAATAAATGCGTTGTTACTCCTTTAGGTGGTTAACGGCAGGCCTTTGCCGTCTGCTGCGGACGGCAAAGCCTTTGCCGTCAGCCACTGTAGGCAAGCTGACCAAATTGGTCAGCCTCCCAGGAAGCATAGTTACCTGCCACGTGGCCTCTTTGCCATCCGCTGCTGATGGCAGATCTCTTTGCCGTCGATGGCAGACGGCAAAGATCCTGCATATTGTCTCTTTTTTTGTTTTTTTACTCCAACAATTTTCACAGCAAATATATATGACCGCAAATATATATCACATATCCAGCACATAAGTTTCATATCACATATCCAGCAAATAAGTTTCATATCACATATCACATCAGTTTCACACATCAGTTTCATCCATACACATCAGTTTCACATATCACATCTAGAACAAGAAGTTTCATACATAAGCAAAGCTAGAACAAGAAGTTTCATAAAATGCAAGTTTCATACATAAGCAAGTTTCATCAAAGGAAAAGCAAGCACTCCATCATAGAAAGCTAGCTTCCATAAAGTGAATGAAATCTGCAAAATGGTAAATAAGAAAGTTAGAAATAGGTGACTAGAACAAGAAGAAGACTAGAACAAGAAGTATATGTCATTTATGAGCTAACTTAGGTGAAATGGATCATATATGAGCTAACAAAGTTGAAATGGGTTGTTTATGAGCTAACTTAGTTGAAATGGATCATTTATGAGCTAACTTAGTTGAAATGGGTCATTTATGAGCTAACTAAGGTGAAGGGCATCGTTTTTGAGCTAAGTAAGGTGAAATGGATCGTTTTTGAGCTAACTTAGGTGAAATGGATAATTTATGAGCTTTTATGAGCTAACTTAGTTGAAATGGGTCGTTTATGACCTAACTTAGGTGAAATGGATCATTTAAGAGCTAGTTTAGGTGAAATGGATCATTTTTAGCTAACTTAGGTGAAATTGATCGTTTAGGAGCAAATCTAGGTGAAATGGGTCATTTTGGAGCTAACCTAGGTGAAATGGATCATTTTGGAGCTAACCTAGGTGAAATGGGTCATTTTAAAGCTAACGTAGGTAAAATGGATCATTTACGAGCTAATCTACTAAAATGGGTCATTTTAGAGCTAACTTGGATAAATTGGATCACTTGTGAGCTAACTAAGGTAAAATGAGTCATATTAGAGCTAACTTAGGTAAAATGGATCGTTTATGAGCTAACTAAGTTAATTATGCAATTTTTGACATAAGTAAGCTTATTAAGTCATTTTGAAGGAAAGGAAGCTAACTCTAGGTCATTATGGTAAGCATATTGGAGGAAATAAAGCTAAGTCTAAGTCTAGAGAAACTTACCGTGATCAGGGAGGTGTAGGAGGTCGCTGGCTTGTGCCGGTAGCTGGAGAAGGATCATGCAATGCGTTTCTGGAGTTAAGCTGCACCAAAGATCATTTCCAATGTCTCGTTAGCATTATGACACTCAAATGTTAAGACTAGCAAGTAATGTCCATTCAAATTAAACTCACCGTGCTCCCAGGAGCAATCACTGGCATTGGCAGAGCGGTCTGACCGGACTTCTCGCACACAGACTGCACATTTGGTTTTCACAACAGAGTCATACTAGTTAGTAATGAGACTCAAATGTTAAGACTAGCAAGTAATCTGCAGAAGAAACTTACCACAAGGAGCTCATACATGGACCTTGCCTGCATGTCATTCCGTGCCCTCTCCTCCTCCAACATCTTTGTCGTCCTCTCCTCCAACTCCCGCTGCCTCTCCGCCGCCTCCGCTAGAAGTTTCTCTGTTCTATCTCTCTCACTCTGTATAGCAGCCTGCAACACCACTCACATGACCTTTTGTAATCATTGATGGAAGCGCACACAATGTAATGGAGAAAGATAGCTGAGTACGTATAACTAACCTTGATGGCGAGTTGGACTGGCCGTTCATGAGGCCTTATCTCAGGAGCGGAGCTCGACTGGCACGCCTTGATCTCCGGGAGAGTGCTAGGACAATGGATAAGTCCATCTCCCACGGCTATGGAGCCATGGGACCTCCCGCCACCAGATATCATCAGCAACTCTGTATCAATGGGACCCTGGCTCGGGTTAAAGTCCTCGCCTTCCCCTGATCTCTATATTGCACGAGCTTTTCGTGGGCGGAGATGTTGGTGAAGTTCTTTGGATCATCGAGGTCAGACGCAGAGAATGCCTTGACTTTCTTGTAAGAGCCAGTGTGGGCCATGGCATACAGGTCGTACACCTCTGGCACCTTATCCGCCTTATTGTAGCGTGCCTGAAAGAGAGAAACAAAGTAAATTAGTAATTAAAGGGATAAAGCTAGCATGATGAATGAATTGCAAGAATCATGAAGCAAACCACATACCCAGTTCCGCCCGTACTGAAATAAGTTGGAGCTGCCTTGGTGGTGTGGCACACCTTCCATTTGGGCATGTTTGTCCTTGGCCTCGTTGTGGGTGGCCAGCCATTCTTTTGAGCACCACCCATCGACCAACACCTCCCAACAATCCATCCGATCCGCACACCATCTCTGAGGGGCCTAAGTTAGCAAATAGAAACTTCAGCGGTACGACTATGAATTACTAAATAAAGGAATTAAGTACAAGGCCTTAAGAATTACCTTCGTGTACTGCTCCTTACTCAAGAACTTATCGCGGCACTCCTGCTTGGACTTCTTGATACCACGGTCGGCGTAGTAGTCTCAAACAGACTGCACCCGAGCCTCATGCCGTAAGTTCTGAAGTAGGCGCTTGCACTCCTTGTGGATAACATCTGCCGCCTCCTCCTCGTATCCCTCCTCACACCTGTAGAATGTCTGCAATCAAATGAGACAATATTGATTAGTACAATTAATAACTAGCTAGTTGAAGATTTTTAATTGTGTAAAGGAGAAATTACCCAGAACTTTCTGATCACCATGTCTGCCCTCGTCTTGCACAAGACACCATCGATAATCTCAACCGGCGGGGCCGGGGCAGCCAAGTAGTGCTCCCAACTCAATCCAACCTCTGGAAGCCGACCCTCACCAGGCAACATGACAAACCCCGGAAAGTTTGCCGAATCAGAACTCCAAGGACGGAGTTGGGCCGGCGAACACTTTCATGGTGGTCCCAACCCCTGCAGCATGACAAGGCCACCGCATTAGTTATTTGAAGAAACGTGAATGAAGAAGGTACAAAAAGATTAAATGCACTTACCTCTCCCCATCAGGGAAAATCAACCACCTCTGCTCGCGGGTCGCCGGCACAGACGGGAGCCGTGTAGCACCACGCTGGTAGACGTTGCCCCCCTCCTTCCCCTCCTCCTCAAAACCAGTCTGCTCCCCGCCATCATCAGCATGGCCACTCGGCTCTCCGCCATCATCAGCATGGCCACTCGGCTCCTCAGGCTAACCCGACCAAGTACCCCATCCAGACGTGTGCTCCTCCGGGGTCTCGTGGGCCCAACTCTCGTGGGCCGAAGGCCCGTCGACCCAAGGCTCGTGGGCCGAAGACCCGTGGACCGGAGGCTCGTGGGACGGAGTCCGTGTAGCCTCCTCCTCAAACGAGTCCACCCTAGCAGTCACGTGCTCGGGTGAAATAGTTGGGGGCGGTGGCGAGGAAGGCGCCATAAGAGCCACCCTACCTCCTCTCCCGCGACCCCGTGCTCCACCTCGGCCCTTCTTCTTACCTCGTCCCCTGCTGGGCACCGCGGTCGACGAAGAAGGGCCCGGCGGTGTCGCCATACTGTCCAGCAACGCTCGGTGGAGAGGTGCGTGTGGAATGGAAGACCTCACACTACGCGCCGACGAAGAAGGGGCCTCGGCGCGCTCCCGACCAGTGCCCACCATCTGTCAACACCTGCCATGACAAAGAATAAACGAAATTAGTACAACATGAAAAAAAGTACCGACATGAATAATAATATGTATATCACTGAAGTGTATCATCATTAAGTACAACATAAACAACTGCACATTTAAAACTACCCGATCAACACAATTATATATGATGTTTTTCATAACAAAATCGAAAAATGTATGACCTAACTAATAATTCACAAATATATGACCCCGTCGGCCTCTGGAAGGCCAAAGAACACCTTTTCGGGAGGTGTCGGGGGTCGGGTGTCGTGTCGGTGTCGGGGTGCCGTGTCGGGGTC